>NC_090330.1:16227781-16255701 GCF_035084215.1 Heptranchias perlo
TCCTTACAGCACCCCAAATAATACAGCACTGGAGTGTCACGTAGACTATGGAATGGACCTTGAACCCACAGCTTTCTGACTTAGAGGTGAGTGTGCTACCAATTGAGCCATTAGCAAAGGATGCAGTTATTCATGGTTTAGTCAGCTGTCAGACCATGAAAAGCGATTAAATACTCACTGAAACTTGAGTTCGTTTTTAAAGTTAAACATTAATTAAAATTCCTAACACATTTAAATAAACATTTATAACACTCTATAGTCCTCACTGAACTCTCTTTTGTGCAGAAGAAAAAGGCCATTTGGCTGACAGAATCTACTCATTTCATGTGTAATGTGCTTCAATGAACAATTTTCTTAACTCACTTAATTTTGTGAAGGAGGCAAATAATTGAAGATAAAATGCTTAAGATAATAAAACTGACATTGTCCCCAGTCACTGAAGATAGCAACTGCTGCTGGAAGACCATCAACTCGGTGAAAGAGGCCCTTTGGTCCACCCGAAACCTGCTGGTCTTCCAACTAAAGAAGCTGTCCACGACCGAGTGTTGTCGACTGGCACACTCCAAAGTCCAGGAGTACGTGCTGCGGGATGCACTGAAGTGAGGTACGGCCTACGCAAAGGCTCCATGGGAAAGGCCACCTCGTAAGGCCATCCCACTTTGTACTGTACAGAATGTATTGTGCTTTGAATTGCAACGATGGAATCGGAGTGTGTACGATCTGTATTGTACTGTTTTGAATTGTAATTGTGTATTTACTTTGAACTGTGTGTATCCTTAAATTTCATGAAATAAAGTATATTTTGAAATTTAAAAAAAACAAAAAAGATGACCTCACAGTAAAAGCTCGCTCTCTTACTACGACTGCAGTCAAAGAGCTACATCATCAAATAAAAACAGCCTTGAGCATGGCGGATTGATCACCCAGTAAACTCAATGACCACTCTCTACTGCCAAAAGGTTACATGAAATTGTACCAATCATGTAAATAAAATGGTGTTTAGTCTTAAAGCGATTTGTTCGTATATTTCTTTTCCAAAAATTACCGTCTAGAGTTCAACAACCCTTGGACATCGGTACGGACCGGTGTTTGGATTGTGTAGTGACAAACCCTACAGAAACCTGGCACCCGAACACTGGGACTCTAACGGATAACTTTGGAAAAGAATAAGAAGCAGATCTATTTTGACTGAGCGGAGACAGATCAGATCTTGTGGAGTAAAGCCAACCAGCTGTGTACGTAACAGCTGATAGAGAAATACATTGGAAAGACCGTTAAAATAACATGAGAGAGAGACAGAGAGAGAATATAACAGAGTGTTTTGGCCTGGAACTGGGCAGAGGAACAGCTAGGTGACTGGCTTGTGTCTTTTTGAGTGACCCAAGAGGTATGGTTATTAGTATTAAGTATCATAGTAGGATACAGCACAGGAGGCCATCCGACCCATCGTGTTTGCGCCGGCTCTTTGAAAGATTTCATCCCATTCCCCTGCTCTTTCCCCACAGCCCTGTAATTTTTTTTCCCTTCAAGTATTTATCCAATTCCCCTTATGAAAGTTACTATTGAATCTGCTTCCACCACCCTTTCAGGCAGTGCATTCCAGATCATTACAACTCGCTGCGTAAAAAAATGTTTCTTCGTGTCGCCTCTGGTTCTTTTACCGATCATC
Source organism: Heptranchias perlo (assembly GCF_035084215.1). NCBI lineage: Eukaryota > Metazoa > Chordata > Chondrichthyes > Hexanchiformes > Hexanchidae > Heptranchias > Heptranchias perlo. The sequence goes on from NC_090330.1 coordinate 16,229,451, forward strand.
TTAAATCTGTGTCCTCTGGTTACCGACCCTTCTACCACTGGAAACTTATTTACTCGGTCAAAACCATTCATGATTTTGAACACCTCTGTCAAATCTCCACTTAACCTTCTCTGTTCTAAGGAGAACACCGCAGCTTCTCCAGTCTCTCCACATAATTGAAGTCCCTCATCCCTGGTACCATTCTAGTAAATCTCTTCTGCACCCTCTGGAAGGCCTTGACATCCTTCCTAAAGTGCGGTGCCCAGAATTGAACACAACTGGAAGATTCTAAGCCAGTAAAAGAAATGTCGACAAGGACAAGCAATGCCAGGACTTAGTAGAAACAGTTAATTGCCTACACAAGGAACTGGAGGAAGCCAGAGAGGGTACAAACAGAATAGAGGTACAATTAAAAGAGCAATGTACGGAAAATGGACCCAAAAAACAGCTGTTAGGAGGTCATAATGTAGAGTATTACCGGTCAAAAGCCCCAGCGAATCATAATGAATTACAGGAATTAAAACAAAAATGTTATGATTTGGAACATAAGTGTCAGCAAAGTGAACAAGAAAGTGATGACTTAAAGGCTGCGGTTAGAGTACAAATGAGTATAAACCGAGAAAATCATAGGGAAAATGACAACTTTCCATAAACATTGTAAAAGCAGGACAGCAGAACTAGAGGGGGAATTAAAGGCTAAACAAGGGATCATATGTGCCATTAAACAGGTAGAGGAGGGTAGTGATAAAGAGGGGATAAGCATGGACTGGCCAGGCTTGAACTGAGGGCAGCCAATACCACCCAGGTGAGAGTACAGGAGATGGTTTCCATCTAGAGGCTAGAGATCCACCTACATGTCCAATGCGCCAGTTAAGGTACATGGTGGGACAGGATGGTGTACAGGGAGCAGCTGATAGAATATACGACAGGAAATGGCAAAGCCCATAGCCAAGTTTGACGGGAAAGAGGATATAATGAAGCACTTTGCAGAAATAGAACAGGTAGTATCTATTAGAGGAATAGATGAGAGCGAGAGCGATTATTGCTGAGGACCTAGAGTGTTTAACGCCCTTCCCGAGGACAGAATGACAGGAATGGTCTCTTCGGCTCAAACACAAAAGTCAGTCTGGACATCAATAGGGTTTAATAGAGGGGAACCAGCAGAGAGCCTGACTTGGTGCCGACAGGAAACAAATTAACACCCAGAAATGCCAATAGATTATGGCAGCATAATGACTATGTATATTGTCACAGCCTAGTCAGAGGGGACGTGAACACACAAGCTGGCCCTGCTTGTGAGCGATGGCTCAGGACATTGATCAGCCAAGCACAACCCTACCTACAGGCAGCATTAGAAAGGTTTGATGTAGGACACAATCTGGCAAATGAAGAAAGGATAAAACGAAAGATGATAATCAAGCACGATAATAGGAAATCGGTGGGACCGAGCAAGCCCATTTGTACCATGGAAGAGCAGAAACCACAACCATGGAGAAACGAGGGACCAGTCAGGGGACCGCCCATATCACAATACAAGATGAAATGTTTTTGCTGTGGAAAGTTCGGACACATGGGCTGAGATTGTAGATTACAACTCAAGGAAAGCCCAGGGGGCTACCAGGGACACCCAGGTTTACAAAAATCCCAGGGAGGAGGAGAAAGGGAACAGGCCGTGGTTAAAACCTTACATCCTGATCTGCAGAAATTAGCCCAAGAAACGAGAGAATGTATAGACGCTTGTAGAAAGGAGAGTTCCAAACTCTCAGCACCCCCACAAAACTGAGATAGTTCCAAACCCGAGCTTCTCTGCCCACTAGTGTATAGCGGATGTGGCCGCCTGTGTGCGGGCATAGGGATTAAGGAAGAGATTAAAACATGGTTGGTTGATACAGGAGCGTCAAGAACAGTAGTGCCAATAAATGATCCAAGTGAATCCCCCTGGTCAACAAGGGAGCCCTCAAGGTTAAGTGGGTTCATGGGAGACTTGCAACAAGGATGCAAATCAATACCCATACCCCTGAAAATAGAAACCCAAATAACACCATGGTGTTGCCTCCTAATGGATCTCAAAGATGGAGGAGATTTGGGGGCAGACTTAATGAAAACAAAGCAGTCACGGTAGATTTGAGTAACCACATGATATGGCAAATGCCATGAAGTGGACGAGGAAAAGGTGTTATGGCTCCCCTTCTGGGGAAAGCTATGTTGTATTAATAGTGGAGCTAAGCGTAATTTGGATGAAATATCTGAAACAAAAGCAATTCAGGACATAGTGGAAAAATGTTGAATCCTTTGCAAAAGCATAAACATGATTGTGGAAGGATAGCTGTAGGGGTAGTAATGAGTGGGGAAGTATTGCCTGGACCAATCCAACAGTAGAGATATCCTGGGGAAGCTGGACCGTATCCAGAAAAGGCTATAACCTCTCTACTCCAACAAGGAATCCTGAGGTCAATAGCCACGGGAATCAATTCACCATTTTGGCCAGTTTAAAAGCCAGACGGGTCCTGGAGATTAACAGTCAGATTAGACAGTTGAATAAATGTATGAATAAATGTGCCCCAACAGTTGCATTAGCTCCAGAGGTGCTGATAATGACCACCCCCAAATCACAATTGTTCACAGTACTAGACATATCAAATGGATTTTGGTCAATCCTGCTGGTACAAAGGACGAGTACAGGTTTGCCTTTATTTTTAAGGATCAGCAGTACACTTGGACGTGTCTGCCCCAAGGGTTTCACAACTCATGGTCAATATTCCACCAAATGATGGCCAGAAGCCTTAAGGGATTCGGGAGGCCAGAATATTTGGTGCAACATGCGGACAACCTGTTGCGCCCCCTGGATGTGGCAACACATTTGCCGTTGTTAGGTGAATTGTTGGCTCTGTTAAGGGAAGAGAGGTTTAAGGTAAACTCCATGTAAGCTCAGATAGCTCAATCAGCAGTAACCTTTTTGGGAGTAACAGTGAAGGGGGACGAGGCATTGACACAGCTAGAGTACAAGCTGTAGCAGATGTAACACTCCCGAATTATGACAGTGGATTCAGATCATTTTTAGGATTCGTACGGGATTGCTGAGATTTTATAGAAGATTTCGCAGCCTTCAACGCCCCGTTATAGTGGCTGGAGTCATACCTAGCACAAAGGAAGATGGCAGTGATTGTTGGAGGCCAATCATCTCAGCCCCAGGACACTGCTGCAGGAGTTCCTCAGGGCAGTGTCCTAGGCCCAACCATCTTCAACTGCTTCTTCAATGACCTTCCCTCCATCATAAAGTCAGAAATGGTGATGTTCGCTGATGATTGCACTGTGTTCAGTTCCATTCGCAACCCCTCAGATAATGAAGCAGTCCGTGCCCGTATGCAGCAAGACCTGGACAACATCCAGGCTTGGGCTCATAAGTGGCAAGTAACATTCGTGCCAGACAAGTGCCAAGTAATGACCATCTCCAACAAGAGAGAATCTAACCACCTCTCCTTGACATTCAACTGCATTACCATCACCAAATCCCCACCATCAACATCCTGGGGGTCACCAGTGACCAGCCATATAAATACTGTGGCTACAAGAGCAGGTCAGAGGCTGGGTATTCTGCAGCAAGTGACTCACCTCCTGACACCCCAAAGCCTTTCCACCATCTACAAGGCACATGTGAGGAGTGTGATGGAATACTCTCCACTTGCCTGGATGAGTGCAACCCCAACAACACTCAAGAAGCTCGACACCATCCAGGACAAAGCAGCCCACTTGATTGGCACCCCATCCACCACCCTAAACATTCACTCCCTTCACCACTGGTGCACTGTGGCTGCAGTGTGTACCATCCACAGGATGCACTGCAGCAATTCGCCAAGGCTTCTTCGACAGCACCTCCCAAACCCGCGACCTCTACCACCTAGAAGGACAAGGGCAGCAGGCACATGGGAACAACACCACCTGCATGTTCCCCACCAAGTCACACACCATCCTGACTTGGAAATATATCGCCATTCCTTCATCGCCGCTGGGTCAAAATCCTGGAACTCCCTTCCTAACAGCACTGTGGGAGAACCTTCACCACACGGACTGCAGCGGTTCATGAAGGCGGCTCACCACCTCCTTCTCGAGGGCAATTAGGGATGGGCAATAAATGCTGGCCTTGCCAGTGACACCCACATCCCATGAACGAAAAAAAAAAAAATACACTGCTGAAAAAAATGTGGAGTGGGAATGGACACCAGCTTGTATGGAGGCAGTCACCAAACTAAAGGAGGCCTTACAGAAGGCAGATGGGGTCAAACCCTTTTATCTGGAGGTAGCAGCTTCAGAGTACACCATATCGGCAGTACTCACCCATAAGACTCATGACAAACAAAGGCCAGTGGCCTACGCCTCAAGGGTACTCACCCCCGTAGAAGTAAATTATTCCATATATGAAAAACATCTTTTGGCAACCTTTTGGGCAGTGAAACACTTCATGTATATGGTGGGGCTAGCGCCCCTGCACCTGTTAACAAACCACACTCCTGCCGAGTTGTTGCTAGATGGAAGATTAAAAGTCAGATCAGTGTCAAATGTCCGACTAGCCTGGTGGACATTGTTATTACAGGGATGAGATTGAAAAGCTTACCATAACCCAGACCCGCCTCAATTGGCAGGGAACTTGTTCTCCAGGGAGAGTCCCACAGCTGTCAAGTAAAAACAGGAAATGTGGGGCTCAGTCCAATATTAGCAGGTGAACATCCCTCAGAACAAGCTATGCATATTTTTATAGATGGCACTAGCCGTGTAGAGAAGGGAGAATGTAGAACTGGCTGTGGCATTTATCGAGAGGAGGGGGAGTGGGTAGGACTAGAGATCTCAGTTAAATTACCCCCGACTTTGTCGGCACAAGCTGCCGAGCTTGCAGCAGTGGTATATGTCACAAGTCACCCAGCTGAGTTCGCCACACCATACACCCTTCCTTCAGATTCAATGTATGTGTGTGACTCACTCACAGAGTATCTGCCTATTTGGGAGAAGTGAGCTTTTATCTCAGCAGATGGGAAACTGCTAACTTCAGCAGAAATGTTATAGTATATAATGAACCAAGTTAGGGAAATGTCAAGAGTCAGAGCAGTGCACAAGGTCAGAACCCACAACAAAAACAAACCATTATGGGAAGGGAACCAGAATGCCGACGAATTAGCTAAGAAAGATGCAGAGAAAGGTATGGTATGGAATGGGACCCCAAAGAACTAATGCAGTCAGCAGGAATTATGTGCCCAATCCAATGTACCCAAGAACCTTTAAATTTGGAACAAGCACAAAGGGAGGATAAGGAGTTACAGGGAGCAAAACAAGCCCTAAAAAGGAGACTAGGCATCCCCCAGGAGAATATGCAAACAAACCAAAATTGGAATTAAAAGGGGATATCCTGTTATATGAAGGGAAATGGGTGGTTCCCAAAAGGCGCAAGATGCTCTTACAGCAGGTCACCCAAGTCCGCTTGACACTATGAATCAATTAAAAGACATAGCATGGTGACCAGGCATGAATGGGCATATTGAGCACCATTGTCATAATTGTCTAATGTGTCCAATATAACCTAGATGCCAACACCAAAAAGGCACTATTGTGTCACACCAGGCAGGCGACAGGGCCATGGACAGACCCCCAAATCGATTACATGGGACCATTACCACAGATGGGCAGGGGAAACCAATATGTATTTGGTAAGTCAACACCTTTTCAAAATGTATAGAAGCATTTCCCACGACTATAGTGACAGCACAGTCTACGGCCAAGATATTAGTAAATCACATGTTCATTAGATGAGGTCTACCTAAATAAATAGACTCCGATAAAGGAAGTGATTTTACCAGAAGAGTTATGCAGCATGCCATGCAACCGATAGGTATCAAAACCAGATTCCATATATCTCACAATCCCACATCTTCCAGGATAAGAATGAATCACACCCTAAAAACAATGTTGGAAAAACTAATTGTACAATCCCCAAAAACATGGGATCAATTGTTACCATTGACATTAATGACGGTTCGATAGCAAGAGTGTTGAACCACCTGCCTGCAACAAATCATGACAGGGAGAGTGATGAGGATTCCAGAGCATCTAATGCATGTGGATCTCACCTCTCCAGAGGCACAAACTATCACAGGAGAACTATATGAAACAATTAGTCAGTCAAACAGTTGCGAGACATCCAGGTATTTGCAGCAGCAAATATTGGACATTCTAAAAAAGCAAACAAAATGCATTTTGAGACAAAGGTCAAGTGCACTGAATGGGAGGTGGGACAAGAAGTGATGATAAAATCTTACCAACAGATGGGTCTGTTCACTGCTCCATGGATAGGACCTCATCTCATTGTGGACAAAGCAAGTCCCTCAGTATATTTGGTGCCGTTGCTTAAGAAACCAAGGTAGTTTCACATTAATCAATTAAAAGATTATAAGGGGCTAAACCATGAGGTGGTAGACAGTATAAACCAAGAGGCTCTATGCCCCATTGTCTGGGATTATGATGCAGAAGAATAAGGACACATCATCCATCCTGCGCCACCTCAAACGAGGCACAAGATGCAATTGAGATCATCACCTGTACCTGAACCCCCAAATGTACAATAGTCGCATGTTTGTAAGGGGCGGCTGGCCACACCCTAGTGTACATAAAGGCCCACGTCCAAAACCAGGAAGGAGGGGCAAAAGACCTTATCGTTAAGTTGAAAGTCAGCGTTGAACGACATAAATACAAACAACAGATATTAACAAAGAACAGATTCTACCCAGGTGTTTTGTTTTCTCTTTCCTAGATCCAAATCGCATATAAAACTGGAACCAAACACCAAGGAAAACAAGCTGCCAGAATGAAAAACTACTGTTTGTGATAGACGGGTGGATATTACTATTGTACACAAGAAAGAATAGTGCAGAATGGAACTATAATGTAACGGCATGCCAAGGTAACGACAGAGGGGGCAGTGCACCAAGCCCCTCCCTGGTCTGGTTGAAGGGAGAGATCCTGCCTTGGATAGTAGGATTCCTTAAGTCAGAAATCCTTGTTGAACCAAGTAAAAGAATGAGACAGGGAGGGGTACCGTAGTCCACAAATGCCACCCTCGATTAGGAGGGTAACTTAGAAAGCAATCTAAATTGGCCAGTGTTTAATAAAAGGGCGAGAGATGGTTTGGTTGTAATACTTGTTCTCAGGTGACGCAAGGTGGTGATGAGGACGAGGGAATGATGTTTATCAAAATGAAAGTGGAAATCCTTGAGTCTCAAGTCCATTATAAAACACACAATAACTTTAACCCAGAAGGTGAAGGATAAGGAATTGATAAGCTTAATGAAAGGAGGGATTTTAAATCCAAATACAGTATGAAGACCCTGAAAATGCCACAGTAAACCTGTCTTGTGCAGGAATGAGATGAGATCAAACTCAAGGAAGGGTGTGGGAACAAACAAAAACTAAAGAAAGATGCCACGTTGGGCAGTATTAATAAGTGCACATGGGTAATGATCATTTCCCAGTGCATGCTACTAAACAAGACATGATTAAGCCACTAGTAAACTGTGATTGAAATATATTGTGCATATTATCATTGTCACTCTGCACATATATGTTCAAACCATATATGCATTATCTAAGGAAGATAGGTGGAGAGTGGTCAAATCAACTCGAAAGTACATCGATCAAAGAACTCATCAATACACTTGAGGAGGGACTGAGATTTAAGAGACTTTTTGTACCAAGAAGTTGGACATTCTTGCGTGTCTGAGCACTAAAAACACTAAGACAGGGGTTTAAACCCCTTTGATAGTGTGAATTTGGAATGTTGGGCATTCAGGGAAAGGGTTAACTTTGTCCCTTAAACCTGCAGAACAAGCTTTTGGCTTGTAAAAACATTGGAACTTAGCCAGGAAAATTAAGGCAGACAGCTCGGCCCTAATCCATAGTGTGTGGAAGGGATCCCGTTTTCTTCTGAGATGTGTTAATACCAGCGGCTAGACAGAACAACGGAGGGGCAAAACGGGTAGATAGCTTTTCAACGTTACATTTGAAGCTCGAGGAACAACACCTCATCTTTCGATTAAGAACGTGACAACCTTCTGGACTCAACATTGATTTCAGATCATAACCACTGCTCCCATTTTTTCATGATGTGGAGATGCCGGTGATGGACTGGGGTTGACAATTGTAAACAATTTTACAACACCAAGTTATAGTCCAGCAATTTTATTTTAAATTCACAAGCTTTCGGAGGCTACCTCCTTCCTCAGGTGAACGATGCGGAAACAAGCCATTTTTTCAGACAGCAGATGCTGGTAATGGTTCTGCTGTTGCCATTTACAGCTCCTCAAGACCCATCTTTTGTTTCTTTACTTGTCCCATTACCACCCTTCTTGCCTTGCACCATCATCCTTTTCGTCATTTAATCACTCCTGCCCTCCACCCTTTTAGAGACCTTCCCTTTTGTTCTTTCCTCCCCTCCCTCTGTACTTGCTTAAAAACTGTTAAATCTTCAACTTCGGCAGCATCTGTGGAGAAAGAAACAGTTTTAACATTTCAGGTCAAAGACCTTTTGTCAGAAACGGAAGATGTTAAAGAGTTAAAGTTTTTGAGTAAGTACAGAGCCAGGGAAAGTGGGGGGGGGGGGATGAACAAAAGGGAAGGTCTGTGATAGGGTAGAGGGCAGGAATGATTAAATGACAAAAGAGATGATGGTGCAAGGCAAGGAGGGTGGTAATGAGATAAGTTAAGAAGCAAAAGATTGATCAGGAGTAAATGGCAGCAGCAGAACCATTACCAGCACCAGCTGACCAAAAAAAAAACGGGAGCAGTGGTTATGATCTGAAGTTATTGAAAGCAATGTCAAGTCCAGAAGGTTGTAAAGTGCCTAAACGAAAGATGAGATGCTGTTCCTTGAGCTTACATTGAACTTCATTGGAACAATGTAAGAGGCAGAGGACAGAGAGATCAGAGTGGGAGTGGTACGGGGAATTAAAATGGCAAGCGACTGGCAGGTCAGGGTCACGCTTGTGGACAGAGCAGAGGTGTTCAGCAAAGCGATCACCCAATCTGCGTTTGGTCGCCCCAATGTACAGAAGACCCCATTGTGAGCAGAGAATACAGTATATTAAATTGAAAGAAGTACAAGTAAATCGCTGTTTCACCTGGAAGGAGTGTTTGGGGCCCTGGACAATGGGAAGGGAGGAGGTGAAAGAGCAGGTGTTGCATCTCCTGTGCTCACACGGGAAGGTGCCGTGGGGAGGAGAGCAGGTGCTGGAAGAGTGGACCAGGGTGTCGATGAGGGAACGGTCCCTTCAGAATTCTGAAAGGGGAGGGGAAGGGACGTGGTGTTTGGTGGTGGGATCATGCTGGGGGTGGAGGAAATGGCAGAAGATGATACATTGAATGTGGAGACTGGTGGGGTAGAAGGTGAGGACAAGGGGGACCCGATCATGGTTCTGGGAGGGAAGGGAAAGGGTGAGGGCAGTAGTGCGGGAAATAGGACGGACATGGTCGAGGGCCCTGTCAATCACAGTGGAGCAGAATCCTCGGTTGAGGAAAAAGGAAGACATATTGGAAGCAATGGTGCGGAAGGTGGCATTGTCAGACCAGATGCGACAGAGACAGAAAAACTGGGAGAAGGGAATAGAGTACTTACAGGAAATGGGGTGGGAAGAAATGTAATCAAGATAGCTATGGGAGTCGGTGGGTTTATAATAGATATTGGTTGACAGCCTATCCCCAGAAAAGGAGATAGAGAAGTCGGGGAAGGGAAGGGTTGGAGATGGACCATGTGAAGGCGAGGGAAGGGTGGAAATTGGAAGCAAAGTTGATGAAATTTTCAAGTTTAGGGCAAGAGCAGGAAGCAGCACCGATACAGTCACCAATGTACCGGAGAAAGAGGTGAGGGAGGGGACCTGAGTAAGACTGGAACAAGGAATGTTCCACGTATCCCACAAAAAGGCAGGCATAGCTGGGACCCGTACGAGTTCCCATAGCGATAGCTTTTAATTGGAGGAAGTGAGTGGAGTCAAAGGAGAAGTTGTTCAACTTAAGAGCAAATTCAGCCAGGCGGAGGAGGGTGGTGGAGGATGGGGGCTGGTTGGGCCCCCATTCAAGGAAGAAGCGAAGGGCCCGCAGCCCGAGTTAGTGGGGGATGGAGGTGTAGAGGGACTGGACGTCCATGGTAAAAATGGAGACAGTTAGGGCTGGCGAACTGGAAACTGTTAATGTGGCGGAGGGTGTCAGAAGAGTCACGGATGTAGGTTGGAAGAGACTGGACAAGAGGAGCAAAAAGAGTCAAGATAGGAGGGGGACTGTGAGGTTGGAGGCCACGGAGGTAAGATCTCCAGAGGAGATAAGGTCAGTGACGGTCTGGGAAACTATGGCCTGATGTTCGGCGGTGGGGTCATGGTCCAGGGGGAGGTAAAAGGAGGTGTCAGTGAGTTGGCATTCAGCCTCCGCAAGGTGGAAGTCTGTTCGCCACACAACAACACCACCGCCCTGGTCAGCAGGTTTAATGACAATGTCAGGGTTGGACCCGAGAGACCAGAGTGCTACGAGTTCAGAGGAGTTTAACTCTTTAAAACACCTTCCAGTTCTGACGAATGGTCTTCGACCTGAAATGTTATCTCTATTTCTTGCTCCACAGATGCTGCCTCACTTGCTGAGCTTCTCCAGCATTTTCAGCTTTTATTTCAGATTTCCAGCATCCCATAGTATTTTGCTTTTGAAAAGTCTGTGAAGGTAGTCAAGTCTCCACCACAAAGAATGATTAGACAATGGAAGTGGGAAACACCAACAGGACACAATGAAAACCAATTGTCTGCCATATGAGATCATGGCATCTAGTTTTAATTGACTTAACTGTCAATTATTGAGGTATGCTAATAGTCAAAGCCTAAACCGTCAATCATTAAGGTCTGCTGGTGGTCGAAGCCTAACAAGAGAGGCGATTGGACATAGGTGATGTCTCCCCCAATTCTACATCGCCTTGTTCTGAAACATAAAAGATGACCTCACGGCCAAAGCTCGCTGTCTCGCTGACTACGACGGCAGTCAAAGAGCTACAACATCATATAAGCAACAGCCTTGAGCACGGCAGATTGATCACCCAGTAAACTCAACGACCACTCTCCACTGCCAAAAGGCTATATGAGCTTGTACCGATCATTTGAATAAAATTGTGTTTAGTCTTAAAGATTTGTTCGAGTATTTCTTTTCCAAAATTTACCGTCTAGAGTTCAACCACCCTTGGACATTGGTAGGGGCCGGTGTTTGGATTGTGTAGTGACAAACTGTACATATAGCAGCATTTAATGTTGACACAGTGACAAATGTTGAAAGAGGTTCCATCCACAAGTACTGATAAAACATGATAAAATATGGAAAGCAATAAGTGCGTCAGCTTGAATTCACCACAACTTTATTCTTTTCATCTATCTATTACACAGTCTACTTCTGATAATTCAAATTATTGGTGAGTTGGTTTTTTATAGTGCAGAAACAGAATTAAGAAACATATAAATAGCACACAAAGTTGGGAATCTAATGCCAGCATTTATTTGGAATTATCAGATAATTTGAATTAAGCATCAAGAGGACTAGACTAAAAAAAAAATGGAGCTGTCAGTGCTACTTGTCCATTTAGATATCATTGGCCCATTATAATCACTTAATTGTTAATGTATTATGTGTCACATAAGTCCCTTGCTGCCAACCTTGGCCTCTCTGTTCCCAACCTCGGTTTCCCTCCTTTTGAAGTTGGCTTCAGCTCTAGGTTTGAACATCATTGTTCCCAATCCATGTGATTTCAGGCCAAGCATGGCTAACTCCTGAATGCTGCTACTATTACTATACTACAAATTGCATTTATATAGGATCTTTAATGTAGAAAAATGTCCCAAGGTGCTTCACAGACGTGTAATCAAAAATAAGTACCAGGATCTCCCTCCCAGCATTCACACTCTTCAATCTTATATAAATCTATTAACAAACACGTTTTACAAGGCATTGTCCAGAAGGAATCATGCACCAACACCCGTTACAAGAAGCAACCTGTTTATAAAAAGCACACTACAGCTTCCCAATATAGCTTGGTGCTAAAGATGCACTGCCAACAACTTTGACATGAAGTTTATTTTAATATATATCACATTTCAAAATACTTTTTTTGTTGGAAAACAACTAATTTGCTAGAGATTGCACTGTACAGTAAATACACATTCAATGCAGAAACAGCACAGATCCAGACATTCAAACAAGTGGTGAAAAGTGGAGGGACATTCGTACAGAACAACTGTACAGTTTTCTCTGGCTAGAAAAATATTAGTATAAAGAAATCAAGGTTCAAAAAAAAAGGTTGCATTTAAGAACAAAGATTTTCAGTTTAAAACAAAACTAAATGTCTCAGTGAATGTGAGGCAATGGAGCTTTAAATTATAAGCACACAATGATTAACCTCAAATTTGGTGCGTGTCTGTCATATAACAAAATCAATCGCCATCAAAGTCCATGCAGATTGACAGCTTCCACCAGAATGAAAGAAAACAGGAGTTGAGTAGAAAATCCATCAGAGAGCAACATCACAACATAGCACCACCCCATTTCCTGCATTAACTAGATAAACTGGGGTAGTTAGGTTGGTGTTAAAATCCAGCCACCATCGCAGTCATCAATTTTTCATTATAATTTTTTTCCCCCCTTTAACCCTGCATATGCATCATTATTGGCAGTAAAAGGAGTTGAAATTTTAATACATTTTAATAGTAAGTATTACCTAGAATTAATTAGAAGTGAGACGAAGAAAAAAAACTGCAACTGTTCAAAATATAAAATAAGATTAGAAAATACTGGAGATTCACAGAACGTCTGTCAGCATCTGTCCGAGAATCTCCACCTGAAATGTTAAACCATCATTTCTTTTCACCACAATTATCTTCTAAAAGATGGTCTGTTCTACTCGTGTTTTAAGCATTCACTGCAGTTATGTGCTATATTTCTATTTTAAAACAGCTTCTTTCAACATAACAGAATTAGAAGCATGTTTGACCTGCAAATTTTGTCAGCTCAAGGACTATTCTTTGTCTTCCCTTGCTCTAAAGAAGTGGAGCTACCCCAGGCTGGAAGCTCTCCTCTTAGAAATCCATCAAAGTCACTTTACAGCCAGCCACTAGGAGATATGCCACAGCTATTCCCTTTTCGCTCTCTTCCTCCACTCCCCCTCCCCCCCCCTTAACTTTTCCTTCGGCATGGTCTTATGGTGAGAAAGTTCCCATTCTTTGTTCGGCACAAAACTGCATCCTTACATCATGTAATAAGTTGCATTGGAATTCAACATTCTGCGTCATTGTGCTTTCAGGGAGAGTTTCTCTCTTAACCATTAATTCCCAGCCCCGATACCATTTATCTTTACACTAGAGTTCAGCAAGAAATCTTCAAAATAAGTCACGTTATTGCTTCAAAATGGCAGCTTTTTGGGGCACCATCCTGTACCATAGCTGGAGGGAGAAATTAAAAGCAGGTTTAACTCCCCATCTCCAGGAAGCTGGTGAGTGGAACGTACATGTCTCCCACAGAAAAAGTAGTATAAATTAGCAAATTGAGAGGGTGACTGTCCCTAGGTGGTGATTGTGCAACACCTAGAGTCAAACTGGCAGGGGTCTGGAAGCAGGTCAATCACAAGTGGCATATGGTTAAAGAAAATTGTAGGCAACTAGGGAAAAATGGAGGCATTTGACAGTCTCCCAAAAATATTTTTTTAAAAACTGGTTTCAAAATAGAAAATAGAATTATTCCAACAGCTCAGTGAATATATGCATCATACAGCATAGCATTAAGTAATATAAAGCAAGAAAGCCAAGATTGAACCCCTGGCCTGTGCTATGTTAGCACAGCTCAGTCTGGCTGACAGTGTGGCATTACAATTGCTCTCAGCATCTATCGGCTACAGAAGCGGAGGAGAACCCACTCGATTCTAGCTTTTGAATAATATTGGGCAATCGCTGTGGACGATGTACATGAATGATGGTCAAGGACAGAGTCAGGCATGATTATGTCAACATGTGTTTTCGAAGCTCACACATGACCAGACATTAGGGAAAACTACCAGAGAGTTTGCAGTCATTCAACCTATAGCCTAAAACCCTAAGTAAGAGTTGATGCCTTCAAGAAAAGGTGTAAGGTGGGGGGGGGGGGGAAACAAAAAGTAGGACTTGGCTGAGAGTTAACGACTCATTGGATCACCATTATTCAAGCTAAATACTATGATTGTACTGTGCAAAAGGGCATTTCTAAAACCTCATTATTTAAGACTGCTTTTTTTAAAAAAAGTTTCTGAATTGACAAGCACTATATCCACATCCTCATTCTCTCAATTGTCATCTCAGGTGTCCCCACTCTAGAGTTAACAGACCACGGTTTCTAGAAAGATTGTAAGTGAGCAATATTTGGCAGTCTCCAATTACTTTCTTTTACTAATGCACACTAATGCTTGTTGAGATACGTAAATTAAACCACATGGTGGCTTGCCGCCAGAGTTTGTCTTTTCACATTAGCAATTCTGAGAACAGAAAAGGACTTCTCCAATCCCAATATGAAAATTACATTACTGCTGTTTCTCAAATCAACCACAGATGAGACAACTAAGCCAATGCCGTCATATGAATACTTTGTTAGGGGCCCATTCCAACAAGTTATTGTTCACTGAAGTCCGACTGAATCTCCCTGCAACCCCCCCCCCCTCATGCACACACACAGACAAAAGTTTAAAGGCCATTGTTCTACAGCCTTCACTCGAACATGCAGTTTGGGAACTCCATTATGAACCATAGCCAAGTGAGTGAAGGTACAACAGTCCCACTCACATAGAAAATAAGATTTGTGTGACTTTCTCATCGAACTCGTGCTCTAACACAATATCCCCCATTGCTTCCTCTGGGGGTGAGAATCAGGAATGTATTCAGTTCATATTTATTGGTCAGCTTTCTATCAAATGTTTTTTTTAAATTTCAGGTGAAATATGTCAGCAATAGGAAAACAACAAAAAAGGTCTTTGTACATATTAGCTGGCAGCTACAAAATCACATTTTACGCCACTTAGTACAGTTGTGCCAGAGTTGTTAGCAGGGTGGGATCCTCCATTTCATTGGTGCCACTTTGGTATCCCTTTTTAAAAAAAAAATTAACCATTTTAATTTCACATCATCTGCTTTTTCCTCCTTCTGCTAGTCGGTCAGGGAGACAAAGCAGCAGGACTACAATGCTTGGAAAACTTTATGCATTGTGTCTGGTTACAGAAATGCCATCAGTGATAACTTGCCCTGGCAAGCAACATGCCATTGATTCATTTGATAAAGTGCAATTTGCAAAGAGGACACACACACATTTCTATACATGATAGGCCTTTTCCATGTTAAATGTGTCACAATTTGTGACACAAAATTGCTGTTTTTATATTAATAATAAAAATACATTATACTGTGATTGCACAACCTGCCAACCAGATTCCCACAAATTGTTCAAAATGTTTTGATTTTTTTTTCATCTGCCATTTTAGTCCCTTAGTATTTGAAATGTCTAAAGATGACTTTAATCAAAATTAAAATTTCAAAAAATTACATATTTCACAATGTCATAATTGCATTTATCCATTGAATCATCTTTTGTGCCTTTTAATGTTGTTAAAGTTTGTACTTTAAGGTCTCAACCTCTCCCAAAAGCCTGAGCTTTGACTTGATATTTTTTCCCCCTTTCAGAGTATATCTCTGAGTAAATTCAGATTGCGCATGTGTAGTCTACCTAATTTCTATAGATGCATCAGCATTGTTCAGTCATGTTTATTGATGTAACTCCTAACCAGTAGCTTTTCTTCAAATAGTTTTCAAAAACAGAGAGGAAAATTTCAAAAGCTTTACTGATATAGAATTTATGTTGTGTTTTTTTAAAAAAAAGAGACTCTGTGAGCGAAGGACCCCTGATCATAAAATTGTCTGGGGTGCTAAATGGGCAAAAATCTGTTGCAACTAGGGTTGCCAACTCTCAGGATTAGCCTGAAATCTTCAGGAATTGAAGATTAATCTCCAGGTCACTGCGGCAAGCGACCCAAGAGCAATGTCATAGGGGCATTAAAAAAGATTGTATGTTATTTTCATTTTCTTTGAACACTCCTGTTTATTAGTTATAAAAATATTGTGGGGGGGAGGGGGGAACTGTTTGATTGACGGTCAAGAATCATCCAATTGGGTGGTGATGAGTTCTTTTTTATTCGTTCATGGGATGAGGGCGTCACTGGCGAGGCCAGCATTTATTGCCCATCCCTAATTGCCTTTGAGAAGGTGGTGGTGAGCCGCCTTCTTGAACTGCTGCAGTCAGTGTGGTGAAGGTTCTCCCACAGTGCTGTTAGGAAGGGAGTTCCAGGATTTTGACCCAGCGACGATGAAGGAACGGCGATATATTCCCAAGTCGGGATGGTGTGTAACTTGGAGGGGAACGTGCAGGTGGTGTTGTTCCCATGTGCCTGCTGCTCTTGTCCTTCTAGGTGGTAGAGGTCGCAGGTTTGGGAGGTGCTGTCCAAGAAGCCTTGGCGAGTTGCTACAGTGCATTCTGTGGATGGTACACACTGCAGCCACAGTGCGCCGGTGGTGAAGGGAGTGAATGTTTAGGGTGGTGGATGGGGTGCCAATCAAGCGGGCTGCTTTATCTTGGATGGTGTCGAGCTTCTTGAGTGTTGTTGGAGCTGCACTCATCCAGGCAAGTGGAGAGTATTCCATCACACTCCTGACTTGTGCCTTGTAGATGGTGGAAAGGCTTTGGGGTGTCAGGAGGTGAGTCACTTGCCGCAGAATACCCAGCCCCTGACCTGCTCTCGTAGCCACAGTAATTATGTGGCTGGTCCAGTTGAGTTTCTGGTCAATGGTGACCCCCAGGATGTTGATGGTGGGGGATTCGGCGATGGTAATGCCGTTGAATGTCAAGGGGAGGTGGTTAGACTCTCTCTTGTTGGAGATGGTCATTGCCTGGCACTTATCTGGCGTGAATGTTACTTGCCACTTATGAGCCCAAGCCTGGATGTTGTCCAGGTCTTGCTGCATGCGGGCTCGGACTGCTTCATTATTTGAGGGGTTGCGAATGGAACTGAACACTGTGCAATCATCAGCGAACATCCCCATTTATGACCTTATGATGGAGGGAAGGTCATTGATGAAGCAGTTGAAGATGGTTGGGCCTAGGACACTGCCCTGAGGAACTCCTGCAGCAATATCCTGGGGCTGAGATGATTGGCCTCCAACAACTACTACCATCTTCCTTTGTGCTAGGCATGACTCCAGCCACTGGAGAGTTTTCCCCCTGATTCCCATTGACTTCAATTTTACTGGGGCTCCTTGGTGCCACACTCGATCAAATGCTGCCTTGATGTCAAGATTCAACTAGAGTTGGCAACCCTGGCTGCAACAGATCTCTGCCCATTTTTCCGATTATTTATGCCCACTTTACACCTATTAATCAGATGCAACAGATTGGAAAATCCATGCTTAGATCCCCAGGTGAGATTGCTAACAATTTCTGCCTCCTTAGACCTCACATGAAAGACATTATTCTGAAACGACAGTAGCTTTGAATTATGCTACTGGAAGTGTTGAAAGCTCGGCTACATTGATCTGTGCAGTATTTATTTGATCTTCTGTGTTTTGCTCTGAAAAAGAGCACCACATTAATTTTGAGGAAAGCATCAGGATAAAGGGCCACCTCAGGGCATCTATCATCCAGCTCAGATCCGCAGAGTCCTGGAAGCAAGTAACACATCCCAGCCGACTCGCACTATCCTCTCTTCCACCCCCTTTCCAATCAGTGAATATCCCCAGGAAGCTCACCTGAAAAAAAAAGGTCTTGGCTGATTCCCATTACAACAAAACAACAAGTGATGTCTTGATAATAAAACCAGTGATGGCCACCAACCCATTAATATTTTTATGAGCTTTCTCCAATGAAGTTTGAAAGCTCATTTGCAATAGGGAGTCCTGCTAAAGAGCAGTTAATGGACACGGAACACCACAAGATCAAAAACATACTGCATGGTGCAATGTAGTAGTGATTTCAACATTTCCAGTAGCATAATTCAATGCTACTGTCATTTCCACAATAATGCCTTCCACTTAAGGTCTCAGGGAGGTAGCATTCAGGCTTCAGAATGGATTGTAAAACATTGTTCCTTGTTCATCAAAATAGCTTTGCCAGAGCTTGCTTTTACTTGCAGGACATAAGATAGCTTTCCGAGTCACATACATGGATTGTTTGAGGGAAAATCAACAATACATTTTTCGGCTAACACTTTCTTCCCCTCTCTGCATCATGCACACTATTTACAAGCAAAATGAGTATTAAGGAGACAACCTGCTTCCTATACTTTGCCAACGTCAAACTGGCTGCTATCAAGTGCACACAGTTTAGGGAACATGCTCCTGCAATCTTCTCTGACAACTGAAAAAAAACATTTAGCCACTACTTAGCCCTGCCCTACAGTCACATTGCTAGAATCATGAAATCTGTTGCAAGTCCGTAATCTGTCTGTGGCAGGGCACTGAGTTTTCAGCACACACCGCATAAATTCAGTGCTGATTACAGTACATGGAATTCCCCATCTGTTTGCATTGCAAGTGCTCTGTTAAAGTATGGGAATTCTGATCACCCCTGTCCTCCCTGTGTCTCAGTGAGTAGACTTCAACATTCTCATCCTTGCCCCATCCTACCTCAGTGATCCACTCACACGCACCCACTATTCCTATAACACCAGGTTATTGCTTGATCCCTTGCTCAGACACTATGATCCAATCCTCTGGAAATCCCTGCTTGATTCACGAGGCTTATCCACTTCTCTCCCTACTTTCCAAAATCTCAAAGCCCTTTCTTTTAGGCAGTGCATTCAGCCTCCCCCACCAAAACATTCTGCTTTGCCTCCTGCTCAGAGTTCTTGTTTTTAAACTCATTAAATGTGAAGCGCTGTGATGGAAATGTCTTCTTGCAGATAATGTGATCCCTTGCAGAGATGCAAGTAGTTGATGTTTGGTTGCTGGACTCTAATGTAACTAAGAATCATTTTAAAATGTGACCTCTGTAAACGTACCATTCGCAATACAGACAGTGCAAGTACCTAGCCCAATCCTAACAACGCCGCCACCACCACCAGCCACATAAGGAGATATTAGGACAGGTGACAAAAAGGTAGGTTTTAAGGAGCATCTTAAAGGAAAAGAGAGAGGGAGAGAGGCAGGGAGGTTTAGGAGGGAATTCCAGAGCTCAGGGCCTAGGCAGCTGAAGGCACAGCGGCCAATGGTGGAGCGATGAAAATCAGAGACGCGCAAGAGGCAAGAATTGGAGGAGTGCAGAGATCTCGAAGGGTTGTAGGGGTAGAGGAGATTACAGATTTAGGGAGGGGCGAGGCCATGGAGAGATTTGAAAACAAGGATGAGTATTTTAAAAATCAAGGTGTTCCCAGACTGAGAGCCAATGTAGGTCAGAGAGCACAGGGGTGATGGGTGAATGGGACTCAATGTGACTTAGGATACGGGCAGAGGTTTGGATGACCAAGTTTTTGGAGGGTGGAAGATGGGAGGCCAGCAAGGAGAACATTGAAATAGTGGAGTCTAGAGGTAACAAAGGCATAGATGAGGGTTTCAGCAGATGAGCTGAGGCATGGGCGGAGGTGGAAGTAGACGGTCTTGGTGATGGAGCGGATACATGGTCAGAAGCTCATCTCAGGTCAAATCGGACGACAAGGCTGTGAATTGTCTGGACCAGCCTCAGACAGTGACCAGGGAGAGGGATGGAGTCAGTGGCTATGGAACAGAGTTTGCGGCTGGGGCCAAAGACAATGGCTTCGGTCTTCCCAAACTTTAGTTGGAGGAAATTTTTGCTCATCCAGTCGGACAAGCAATGTGACAAATGAGAGACAGTGGAGGAGTCGAGAGAGGTGGTGGTGAGGTCGAGCTGGATGTGGTCAGTATAAATCTGGAACCTGACATTGTGTTTTCGGATGATGTCGCCGAGTGGCAGCACACAGATAAGAAATAAGAGGGGACCAATGATAGATCCTTGGGGAACTCCAGAGGTAACGGTGCGGGAGCAGGAAGAGAAGCCATTGCAGGTGATACTCTGTCTATGACTGAATAGATATGAATGGAACCAGACGAGCGCAGTCCCATCCAGCTGAACGATGGAGGAGAGGTATTGGAGGAAGATGATGTCGTCAACCTTGTCAAAGGCTACAGACAGGTTGAGAAGGATGAGGAGGGATAGTTTACCATGGTCACAGTCACATAGGATGTCATTTGTGACTTTGATAAGGGCAGTAAACCTGATCGGAGGGATTCAAACATGCAGTTGTGGGAAAGAGGGGCACGGATTTGGGAGGCAACAACACGTTCAAGGACTTGACAGGAAAGGGAGGTTGGAGATGGGGTGGTAGTTTTCAAGGACAGAGGGGTCAAGAGTGGGTTTTTTGAATCCCACAAACTCAAAAAAATTTGTATACTTCCATAGTTCACTAGTGAGGACAAATATCCTGTCATTATAGTGTACTTTTCAGCCTGTATACTTAACAAAAAGATTTCTGTTACTAGCATCATTCTGTGCCCATCAAACAAAAGATGATAATAGCACCCATCCTTATAGCAAACTAAAACAAACTTTGTAGTGTCAGGCTGCAAAAGCTGCTTTTAAAAGGACTGGAAAACAACATTTGATAACTTGTTCTCTTATGAATATGCACTCTGTAGTCAGCCTCACAAACCATAAATCAAAAGTCTGAACTTTTCTGAATAGGCAACCCCACTGAAAGCACTGAAGAATGCATAGCATCCATTTTGTCACAGTCCTGTTTGTTGCCTTTAGCCATCTTAGGCACGAACTCATTGTAAATTAACCTGTAAGCTTAACTTAAGAGGGCCTATATAACAGTTTAATAAAGTTAAGGGTCAACCAAAACAGTCCCTTTATATTTTCTTCCCCCCACCTTGCACTTAAAAAATGTCAATTGGGATTAGCAACAAGCAAAGTGATTCTGTTATAGAATCATAGAATGGTTACAGTACAGGAGGCGGCCTTCAGCCCATCGAGCCTGCGCTGGCTTTTTGTAAGATCAATCCGGTTAGTCCCATTCCCCCGTAGTCCTGCAAATTTTTTCCCTTCAAGTATTTATCCAATTCCCTTTTGAAGCCATGATTGAATCTACTTCCACCACCCTTTCAGGCAGCGCATTCCAGATCATAACTACTCGCTGTGTATAAAGTTTTTCCTCATGTCGCCTTTGGTTCTTTTGCCAATCACCTTAATTCTGTGTCCTCCGGTTCTCTACCCTTCCACCAATGGAACAGTTTCTCTTCATTTACTTTACCTAAACCCTTCATGATTTTGAACACTTCTATCAAATCTCCTCTCAACCTTCTCTGCTCTATCCACGTAACTGAAGTCCCTCATCCCTGGAACCAATCTAGTAAATGTCTTTTCTGCACTCTCTAAGGCCTGCACATCCTTCCTAAAGTGTGGTAACCAGAATTGGACAATACTCCAGTTGTGGCAGAACCAGTATTTTATAAAGGTTCAGCATAACTTCCTTGCTTTTGTACTCTATGCCTCCATTTATAACGCCCAGGATCCCATATGCTTTTTTAAAACCACTTTCTCAACCTGTCCTGCTACTTTCAAAGATTTGTGCACATATACCCCCAGCTCTCTCTGTTCCTGCACCCCCTTTAGAGTTGTACCATTTAGTTTATGTTGCATCTCCTCATTCTTTCTGCCAAAATGCATCGCTTTGCCACTTCTGCGTTAAATTTCATCTGTCATGTGTCTGCCCATTCCACCAGCCTATCTATGTCCTCTTCAAGTCTGTTAGTATCCTCCTCACTTTACTATACTTACAAGTTTTGTATCATCAGCAAATTTTGAAATTGTGCCCTGTACACCCAAGTCATTAACATATATCAAAAAAATATATGTAGCTCAGGTTCTATAGATCCAGGTCAGGAGTTCTTACCTGAATACACACATTCGAGAAAGCTACTCTTTGGAATTTCAAGGAAAGTTCTGTGAAGCGAAAACTTTTGGGAAAGGTTGCACAAACTCATACATCAGACAAAATGAGGTCCCATTTGCTCAACAACTCGCCTGTATATAGCACCTTTATTATAGTAAAACGTCTCAAAGCACTTCACAGGAGCGTTATCAGACAAAATTTGACACCAAGCCACATAAGGGGGAATTATGACAGGTGGCCAAAAGCTTGGTCAAAGAGGTCGGTTTTTAAGAGGCATCTTAAAAGGAGGACTGAGAGGCATAGGGGTTTAGGGACGGAGTTCCAGAGCTTAGGGCCTAGACAGCTGAAGGTACAGTCGCCAATGGTGGAGCAAAGGAAATCGGGATGCACAAGAGGCCAAAATTGGAGGAACTCAGAGTTTTCGGAGGGTTGTAGGGCAGGTAAGATCGTGTACTGGAACCTTGTTAGTACAGAAGTGGCAGTGGCTGCTAGGTACTGCTAATGTTAAGGTAGCACATGTGACTAGCCTATGCATATGCCAAACAAGAAAAGTACTTATCCTGCTAATTCTATGAACTAACCAGTGTTAGCAGGGTGCTTAAGCTTAAGGAACTTTGTTTAGAATAGGAATTCTATACCTTGAAATAAGTTTAACTTTCTAGGAGCCTATGTTTCCAACCCAATAAGGTTTAAATCAGCTTACAAACTCAGGTCAGCTGGAAGTCAAGCCCTGGTTGAGGAAGATGACTGGAATATCATGATCTAAAGAGTATTAATTAGATTTATCAAAAGATGAAGCACTTCTATTTATTAATGTAAGCCTTTCCAGTTGAGGCCTACGTGACATTAAGAGGCTTTCCACCAAACAGTGGAAACCTTGTTTGGTTCGATTAGCCCCTTCGAGTATCAAGCAATCAAGTAGAGGCTATTCATCACACATGACCCTCCATCCATCCATTCAGTAAGCTCTATCCGTGAGGGACCCGGAGACATGAACTGATAATTAGCTATGATGAGGGTCTGTTTCGTATGAATCCTATGAATGATTCTGGAGTCTCATGGAGAATTCATTAATCTGGCTAGTACAAGGACATTTACATCAAGTTTACAGCACAGAAACAGGCCAATCGGCCCATCTGGTCTATGCCGGCGTTTATGCTCCACATGAGCACCCTCCCTCCCTACTTCATCTAATCCTATCAGCATACCCTTCTATTCCTTTCTCCCTTGTGTGCTTATCTAGTATCCCTTTAATTGCTTCTGTGCTATTTGCCTCAACTACTCCTTATGGTAGTGAGTTCCATTTTCTTACCACTCTTTTGGTAAAGAGGTTTCTCCTGAATTCCCTATTGGATTTATTAGTGACTAATATTTATGACCTCCAGTTTTGGACTCCCCCACATGTGAAAACATTTTCTCTACATCTACCCTATCAAACCCTTTTATTATCTTAAAGACCTTTATCAGTTAACCCTTCAGCCTTCTCTTTTCTATTGAAAAGTGCTCCAGCATTTCCTGATAAGTATATCCTCTCAGTTAACAGAAGAGCATAAGAAATAGGAGTAGACCATACGGCCCCTCGAGCCTGCTCCACCATTCAATAAGATCATGGCTAATCTTCGACCGCAACTCTATTTTCCCAGCCGATCCCCTTTCCCTGGATTCCCCTAGAGTCCAAAAATCTATATCTATCTCAGCGTTGAAGATATTCAACGACTGAGCATCCACAGCCCTCTGGGGTAGAGAATTCCAAAGATTCACAACCCTCTGAGCGAAGAAATTCCTCCTCATCTCAGTCTTAAATGGCCAACCCCTTATCCTGAGACTATGTCCCCTAGTTCTAGACTATCCAGCCAGAGGAAACCACCTCTCAGCATCTATCCTGTCAAGCCCCCTCAGAATCTTGTATGTTTCAATGAGATCACCTCTCACTCTTCTAAACATTTACCTGACGAAGGAGGAAGCCTCCGAAAGCTTGTGAATTTAAAATAAAATTGCTGGACTATAACTTGGTGTTGTAAAATTGTTTACAATTGTCAACCCCAGTCCATCACCGGCATCTCCACATCATCTTCTAAACTCCAGAGAGTAGAAGCCCATTCTACTCAATCTCTCCGCATAGGACAACCCTCTCATCCCAGGAATCAATCTAGTGAACCTTTGTTGCACCGCCTCTCAGGCAAGTATATCCTTCCTTAGGTAAGGAGACCAAAACAGTATACAGTACTCCAGGTGAGGTCGCACCAAAGCCCTGTACAATTGTAGCAAGACTTCCTTACGCTTGTACTCCAATCCCCTTGCAATAAAGGCCAACATGCCATTTGCCTTCCTAATTGCTGGCTGTACCTGCATGCTAACTTTTTGTGTTTCTTGTACAAGGACACACAGATCTCTCTGAACAGCAACATTTAAAAATATTCTGTTTTTCTATTCTTCTTACCAAAGTGGATAACCTCACATTTCCCCACATTATACTCCATCTGCCACCTTCTTGCCCATTCACTTAACCTGTCTTTGTCCCTTTGCAGACTCTGTGTCCTCCTCACAGCTTACTTTCCCACCTAGCTTTGTATCATCAGCAAACTTGGATACATTACACTCGGTCCCTTCATCTAAGTCATTAATATAGATTGTAAGTGGCTAAGGCCTAAGCACTAATCTGTGCAGCACCCCACTAGTTACAGCCTGCCAACCTCAAAATGACCAGTTTATTGCTACTCTGTTTTCTGTCCATTAACCAATCCTCTATCCATGCTAATACATTACCCTTGCCCCCATGAGCCCTTATCTTTGAAAATCCAAATATACTACATCCACTGGTTCCCCTTTATCTACCCTGCTAGTTACATCCTCAAGAAACTCAGATGTGTCAACACGATTTCCCTTTCAAAAAACCGTATTAACTCTGCCTAAATATATTATGACTTAATAAGTGCCCTGTTACCACTTCCTTAATAATGGATTCCAGCATTTTCCCAACAACTGGCCTGTAGTTCCCCATTTTCTCTCTCCCTCCTTTCTTGAATAGCGGGGTTACATTTGCTACCTTCCAATCCGCTAGTACCATTCTAGAATCTAGGGAATTTTGGAAGTTCATAACCAATGCATCCACTACCTCTGCAGCCATCTCTTTTAGAGCTCTAGGATTGTAGGCCATCAGGTCCAGGGGGTTTATCGACTTTTTATCCCATTAGTTTCTCCAGTACTTTTTCTCTACTGATATTAATTCCTTTAAGTTCCTCACTCATTAGCCCCTTGGTTCCCCACTATTGCTGGTAGCATCCTTGTGAATCTTTCTTGCACCTTCTCCAATGCCTCTATATCCTTCTTATAATATGAAGACCAGAACTCTGTATAGTATTCCAAGTGTGGTGTAATCAAGGCTCTAAACAAGTTTAATATAACTTCCCTGCTTTTCAATTCTATCACTCTAGAAATGACCTTATTAACCTGCATCGCTACTTCTAGTGATTTGTGTGTCTGTATCAAGGTCCCTTTGCTCCTCTACTGCATTTAGACTCTGATTAATGCAAAAGTCGCTTTTTGTACCTTTTGGGTCTCGATTTATACTTTGTGGTGTCCATATTTTTCCACCTTTTGCACAAGAGAGGAGCACGTGCGAGTCAGAGAGAGAGAGAGAGAGAAAAAAAAGAGAAAAAGAGAGGAGAGAGAGAGAGAAAGAGAGAGAGAGAGAAAAGAGAGAGAGAGAGAGAGAGAGAGAAAAGAGAGAGAAAAGAGAGAGAGAGAGAAAAGAGAGAGAGAGAGAGAGAGAGAGAAAAGAGAGAGAGAGAGAGAGAGAGAGAGAGAGAGAGAGAGAGAGAGAGAGAGAGAGAGAGAGAGAGAGAAAAGAGAGGAGAGAGAGAGAGAGAGAGAGAGAGAGAGAGAGAGAAAAGGGAGAGAGAGAGAGGAGAGAGAGAGAAAAGAGAGGAGAGAGAGAGAAAAGAGAGAGAGAGAAAAGAGAAAGAAAGAAAAAGAGAGAGAGAGAGAGAGAGAGAGAGAGAGAGAGAGAGAGAAAGAGAGAGGAGAGAGAGAGAAGGAGAGAAAAGAGAGGAGAAAGAGAGAGGAGAGAGAGAAGAGAGAGAGAGAGAAAGAGAGAGAAGAGAGAGAGAGAGAGAGAAAGAGAAAGAGAAAGAGAGAGAGAGAGAGAAAGAGAGAAAAAAAAAGAGGGAGAAAAAAAAAAGAGGGAGAGAAAAAAAAAGGAGAGAAAAAAAAGGAGAGAAAAAAAAAGGAGAGAAAAAAAAGGAGAGA